>NC_080723.1:20797510-20812510 GCF_019097595.1 Hemibagrus wyckioides
TATAAATGCAGCATATTGGAGTGTAATAACCTTCACTGTAAAAATAATTCATCTGTTTTACTGCACGAGTTAATACATCACCTTACAGTCTGCTGCCATTTTATATCTTTCTGCTCTTCTGTCATTTAAACCCAGAATCCTGAATATAAAGTAGAAACCTTTTTTCATGCAGAAAAGAGAGAATTATCAGAATAATCAAGTTTCAATCAAACCATCCAGCTTAGCTATTAGACTTTCTGAGCACTGATATGCAAAAGATCCAGCAGGTCTGCATGAAAGCCACAGACTTGGCATTTTTGTTTTTGAACTTATGACAAACGTACAGTGAGCCACATGGGCCTGGGGAACAACAACATGTATGATTCTGAAATATCTAGTTCTTATAGAAAAGTTCGCTTTTGGGTTTACTGTATCTCCTGATGTTCTCAAACCGTGTGTGTGTGTGTGTGTGTGTTAAAGGACGATGCTCATGAGGAGCTGGCCGTGTGTCTGTCTCGTGGTCTGTCGTTGGATATTCCACGCAGCAGCCGAGAGTCCGTTCAGGGTTCCAGTGGCTACAGCACACAGACCAACACCCCCTGCTGCAGCGAGGACACATACAGTGAGTGTGTGTGTGTGTGTGTTTGATGGTTTTTACATTAACGCCATGATTCAAAACTGAAACGTCCCTTTAATTACACTGTTGCAATGGATTCTTCTTTTTTTCTTCATTTTTCAGTCCCCCAAATAAGCTCCGCCCCTGAAAATAGATTTTATTCTAAGCCGCTCATGTTGCCTCCTATATAAGCAAAGGTTTTATAGCACTGGGGTTTTTTTGTTACCGTTGCAGTGCACGCAAACACAACTTTTCTTTCTTTATTTATTTAGTTTCATTTCTTCCTCATTTGTAGCCAGTTAACCCCACCCCTTTGAGAGAGAGAGAGAGAGAGAGAGAGAGAGAGACCAAGAGAGAGAGAGAAAGAAGGGGAAAAGGAGAGGGAGAGAGAGAGAGAGAGACCAAGAGAGAGAGAGAAGGAATAAGATAAAGAGAGAGAGAGGAGAAAAGGGGAGAGGGGGAAAGAGAAGGACAGCGAGAAGGAAAGAGAGAGAGAGAGACAGGGAGAGCGAGAAGGAGAGAGAGAGAGAGAGAATGTAGCTTTGATCGGTGTGCCGGTTCCATGAAGTCCAGATCTCCTCAAGCTCAGTGCAGTTGTGTTCTCAGTATTCTGGATTTCGCACACTGTACACCGGTCAGTGTTGTTCCTACGCCATCTAGTGGCGAGAATAAAGAAACGTACACAAAAAAGAGTGAGTTTTGTTTAGATTCCAGACTACACTCTATCTATGCTTTATGTAAACAGAATATTTTGTTCTTTCTTTCTTTCTTTCTGCAGTATTTGATTACGAGTGCTTGCCAGGGGGCGGAGACCAAGACGGAGAGTCGCAGGATTGCGATGGACCCGCCCCACTACTGCCTAGCGCAGATATCAGCCACTCATATCGCAGGACTTTACCCGCCAAGCGTCCTTCTCCCTGTGGGCCGGTTAGCATCACACCGGGCGTGGCCACCATCCGGCGCGCGCCCACCTCCAAGCCGAGCCTGTGGCGCGGGCCGAGCGTTCACGGTCCGATCCCCATCAAAACCCCTGTTATTCCTGTTAAGACACCCACCGTGCCCGCACCACTCTGCAGCGAGGACGCAGAAAGCCCCGGTGATCCCTCGCCATCACCCACACAGCTGACACCCAACTCCGGCAGCCAATCAGAAGGTCCGGCAGAGCAGGATCAGGTGGGGCCTGACGAGCAGGAGGGCAGCATGCTGTCGTCTATTCGGCGAGGGGTGAGCCTCAAAAAAGCGACGACCAACGATAGATCCGCTCCGGTTCTCGAATAAATAGTGCCGCCTCCTCCTCTTTCTCCTCCTCCTCCTTCGACCAATGAGAACTCAGACGTAGTTGGCGGAGATGTTTAGCAACCGTGCTAATGTTGTCACGTGTAGGATGGGTAAAGTAGTACATATGTTTCACAGTGATTAAATATATACATAAACATTTAACGACGAGATGTTAATGTTATATCCTATTCCACAACAGCGATATTAAGTGGCTTTGTACATACAGATACAGATGATCTGATTTGAAGTGATTCTCTTTCACTCTCGATTATATTCTAGATCTTTCTCTGCTACCAGCCCATCCTTCTATAGGTGCCAAAACTTTTGTGCCTCATATTGTATTTCCTTTTATCTTACTCGAATCAGGAATTGCAGAACCGCAATCAGAGCTGCGCTGGACGTTTACTCGTGTGCATTTTGTACAATATATCGAAGATGGGAACTCAGATGCTGTAGCAGTTCCTGAAGAAATCTTTCTCTCTTTTTTTTTTTTTTTTTTTTTTTTTTTTTGTTGGGGAAAAAGACAAACCGTTCTCTCAGTGAAGGACCGCTACAACTTTCGCATGGTATCTTCTGTCACAAATTCAACTCTGGTGCATATATTTTCCAGTCTAGCCTTGTTTCGGTGTCTGGCGTCGTCACGTCAGGAGAGACGTGTGTCTCACTGAAAACCTCGTGTTCTTGTGCATGCAGCCTACACAGCGCCGAGGTCGGCAAGTCCAGAACGTGACCACTGACTTTTACTCTCTCAAACGAATGAATCAAATATTATTAATGCCAGAACGACGTCTTCACCAGAAACCGGAAAGCTTTCACACACACTCAGTAACGTAACTGAGACAGATTTCAAATCCCGTCAAGGTTAGAACCGAGAACGTGAAGCGGCATGCTGATATATTTTCTAGTAACAGTACATGATAGTGTTTTATTCCTCTTACACCACAAGCCAACCAATTTTTTTAAATTAATTTATTAGTAATTGTACTTTTTAATGCTTTTATCACTTACAGCATGCACTTACAGCAGCTATAAACAGCCATTCTCTCACCAGCCTCTCTTCTTTTTTCCACAAAACACAGCTCTTTACTCTTGTCACTGAGAAAGTCCTAAAAAACCCTAAAGCTACCACTTTACCTCCGACTCTTACAGCTCATCTCTCTTACAACACTGGAGACAAACATCTCAGAGAAAACCTACTGGCGGCGTTATTAATCCATCCACTGTACACATCCCTGTTACCATAGAAACCATAACATAGACTATATTGCCAAAAGTTTTGGGACAACCCTCCAAATCCTTGAATTCAGGGTTGGGCTCGGCCCCTTAGTTCCAGTGAAAGGAACTCTTAATGCTTCAGCTTCATCCCAAGACATTTTGGACAATTTCATGCTCCCAACTTTGTGGGAACAGTTTGGGGATGACCCCTTCCTGTTCCAACATGACTGTACACCAGTGCACAAAGCAAGGTCCATAAAGACATGGATGAGTGAGTTTGGTGTGGAGGAACTTCACAGGGTCCTGACCTCAACCCGATAGAACACCTTTGGGATGAATTAGAGTGGAGACTGTGAGCCAGACCTTCTCGTCCAACATCAGTGCCTGACTTCACAAAAGCGCTTCTAGAGGAATGGTCAAAAATTCCCATAAACACACTCCTAAACCTTGTGGAAAGCCTTCCCAGAAGAGATGATGCTGTTATAGCTGGGACAACGCCATATTACATTCATGTGCATGTAAAGGCAGACATCCCAAAACTTTTGGCAATATGGAGTACTAGAACGGGCACGTTAATAGAAACTTGGATCTGCTATCAGATTTGAGAAATCCCCCAGCAAGTCAAAATCTGTTTTGTGTCTGATGTTTTGTCGCCTAAAGCTATGAGGTTAAAGTAGATCGCGAATAATAGACGTCTGTCACTGGGAATCTCGAACAACTTCCGGTTCCTCAGTGATGTCAGACGGTTCAGGACACAGTGAAGTTTGCTGTCTTCTAGAAACAGAAAGAAAAACAAAGCAGGTTGTGAGATTATGACGATTTGGTGTGTGTTAATGGAAGACTGGAGGTGACTTAGACTCGAGTAAGAGTAAGTGGGAACAGAAATCTAGATGAAACTGGACAAGGCAGATCTGATTCTAATCTGTTCTACTCAGACACGCTTGTGCTCCCTGTAACCATCACACCCACTTCTCATTCCAGATCTGCTGTTATAAAAACCTCCCCCAGGCTTTCCACTAGATACTGAGACGTCAATTCATTCAGCTACAAGAGAGATCAGACTCTGATGGTTGAGGAGACTCCAGTCCCAGTTCATGATAAAGGTGTTCAGTGGGGTTGAGTCAGAGTCAGGGCTACATGCTGGACACTCCAGTTCTTCCACCTTCATCAACCTTCAACCATGTCTCCATGGAGCTCTGTGCTGGAACGGTGTTTGAGCCTCCCAGTTCTAGTGAAGAGAAATTTATAAAGCTAGAGTATAAGAAGAGATTCTGCTTCAGGTGAAAGTTTGGAGAAGAAGCACATGTAGGTGTGATGGTCAGGGCACACATGCTATTGGTCATATAGTGTAGATCAGTGCTAGAGAATTGACTTACAGGGAATTTCTTGTGCCTTTAATAAGGATTCGGGGTTTGATCATTAGGATTTGACGGAACACTTTCCTGCTAATATTAAGTACACTATGATGCTAAAGAAGCAGAAGATGCAGAAGAAGAGGTTAGACCCCAAAACCTGCAACATCTCCAAATCCACAGTTCAAGAAACTCTTAATCTTTAAATAAATATCAGTCTTATTAACTGCATTGAGCTGGAAATTTCTAAGGTAAAGCCCAGGTAAAGCTCTCTCTCTGTCTCTCTCTCTCTCTTTCTCTCCCTCCCTCTCTCTCTGTACAACAGCTGCTATACATCTCTCTCTCTCTCTCTCTCTCTCTCTCTGTACAACAGCTGCTATACATCTCTCTCTCTCTCTCTGTACAACAGCTGCTATACATCTCTCTCTCTCCCTCTCCCCCCCCCTCTCTCTCTCTCTCTCTCACACACACACACACACACATCCAGTGTTGTCATGAGCTCGCTCCAATCATCATAAGATCTTTGCCTTTATTGCTACTTCTACATCACGTAGCAAAGGGAAAAGGGTTTTTTCTTTCTTTTCTTTTCTTTTCTTCTTTTTTACAAAAAGTTATTCCCATGGTCCGGTCTCGTTGTACTGACTTTTACATTCTATACGTGTATTGTATCTTTAATAACACTGCAATTCCAAGTGCAAGTAAAAGAGAAGTATTTTGGCTGTAAAAAAATAAATAAATAAATCATGTCAAATGTGGTTAATCAGACAACACGTTTTCCGGCTAATAAAGCTAACAAAATCGTATAGCCACCAGTTTAGCATCCTGCAACTTGTATTCAGTTTTCGTACGCAGTGTTATTTAAATCTGTATTAATATTATTATGATACAAATCAGGTGAGGACGCTCACACCCCTTACCTGAGGAAGTCATTTAGCTTGTATCTGAAAGCAAGTTTTTCCGTGACGCTAAACTGCCAGCCTTTGCTTTTTAGCTAGCCTCATCGAAGCAAACGTCAAGACACAGAACACGTCTTGTCTGATCAGTTACATTTGAAACTGGTGTACTTTTCATTTCCGGCTGAAATGTTTCTCCGTTTCTCTGAATGTAAAGTAGAAATCTTTAATCTCTGGGTCCGAGTCGTCGTCGTCTCCTCTCCTCTTCGCCACGTGTGTATTAAACGCTCAGTGTGCTCTCTGCTCTATAACTTTAGGCCTGGGTGATGCTCAGGCAGAAAGGGTCTAGAATGTTCTACTTAGCTGATGCCTTACGCATATGATGCTGAACATTGTGTGTGTGTGTGTGTGTAAGTCTGCAGAGATATCGTTCCTGAACAGTAATGTAGCTGCTCTGTGACACACGTGGCTCACGTTTATGAATGTAAGGACGGGGTTTAGTAGTGGTTTGGATAAAAGACTGCATTTTCGCAGAGCGCTTCAGTTCTGGAGTTTGGTTCATGTGTCCAACTGCTGTTTTAGCTAATAAAATATTAACGCTAACGTGTCGCACATTCATCTGGTGTCATGTGTTTATTTAATACAAGGAAACTTTCCATGAAGACGTTCGACGAGGAAAAAAAATGAATCAAGGTCAGTCCTGATCATTTTTATTTAATTGAAAGAAATGGATCATTGATCTAAATAATCCATTAGATACACTATATTACCAAAAGTTTTGGGACACCCCTACAAATCATTGAATTCAGGGTTTGGGCTCGGCCCCTTAGTTCCAGTGAAAGGAACTCTTAATGCTTCAGCTTCATACCAAGACATTTTGGACAATTTCATGCTCCCAACTTTGTGGGAACAGTTTGGGGATGACCCCTTCCTGTTCCAACATGAAGCAAGGTCCATAAAGACATGGATGAGGGAGTTTGGTGTGGAGGAACTTGACTGGCCTGCACAGAGTCCTGACCTCAACCCCATAGAACACCTTTGGGATGAATTAGAGTGGAGACTTTTCAACCATCAGTGCCTGACCTCACAAATGCGCTTTTAGAGGAATGGTCAAAAATTCCCATAAACACACTCCTAAACCTTGTGGAAAACCTTCCCAGAATAGTTGAAGCTGTTATAGCTGCAAAGGGCGGGACAACGCCATATTACATTCATGTTCATGTAAAGGCAGACGTCCCAGTTTTGGCCTGGCTCGCAGTCTCTGTTCTAATTCATATGATGAAGCATTAAGAGTTCCTTTCACTGAAACTAAGGGGCCGAGCCCAACCCCTGAATTCAATGATTTGGAGGGGTGTCCCAAAACTTTTAGCAATATAGTGTAAAATACATTATTGCTATGGTAAAGTTTTAAATGGTCAAGTGACCGGACATCACCTTCCAAAGAAAAAACAAAACCATTTGAATAACAGATTTATTTATTTATTTGAATCATAAGCACACTGGGTGCCATACATGTCTGTACAGTCTACACTTACATTCCACACACACACTTACACACACAGACTCAAACTTGGTGAATGTCTACCAGTTAGCATGGTACATTAGCATGCTGAGTCTAGCTGTTCCTGTAAAGCTTAAACACAAACATGTCTGGGTGAGTGTGTAATGTTTCTGCTCTAAGTCATGAAGTGCTCTCAGGTGGAAGGACCGAGCAGGCAGTGTGTGTGTGTGTGTGTGTGTGTGTGTGTGTGTGTGTGATTTGTAATGCAGGGTGTTTCACACAGCTCTCTCACATGGGCCTCTCTCTGGGCCGGGTCACAAACTGCCACCACAGTGGGGGGAGATCTCCTTCCTTACGGGCCGGAGGAAGAGCCTCGGTCCTGATGCCATCAGCGGGAGACTCCTCCTGCAGCTGCTTCACCTGTGGTTCAAACACACAGACGTTACAGCTCACACACCAGCAGTGTACACTTCCCTAATCACTTCAGGATTGATTACAGGCTATAGTGAGTGGAAAGGATAAGAATAACGAAATGAGATGTACATTTTCTAAGAACAAAAACAGACTTCATTGTAAAGAAAGCTACAGTACATCCTGTGTACTATAACCAACAAGATGATGTAGTGCACTTCAAAGACCTGGATGGTGGACATATTCAACCAATAAATAAATAAATACATATAAAGGAAAGGAAAAGTCTCTCACACTTCATGTAATCAACATTCGCAGCTTTGCTTATGTAGCAGAAAAGGGGCGGGGCTACTAGGACCTGATGCCAGATGAGGGGGGAAAAATTTATAAAGCACTAGTTGATTTTGTTGTGTTTTGTGTGTGTGTGTGTGCACATGTGTAGATACACACCTCCTTCTCCCAGCTCTGAGCTCGCAGCTTCTTCCACTGCTCTCTCTTGGAGAAGTAATCAGGATACTGGGCCTTCTCAGAGGGGTGCCAGTGATCCAGAACCCACTCGGGAACCTGAAAAACAAAAACAACATCAACTACAAATATGAGAACTGAGAAAAGAAAACAAGCAGGTACAAATTCTCCAAATCAGAGATGGTTCTTCTAGGTGTTCCTCTGTATGCTTTAACATAACATGAAGCTCCTGAGAATGCTTTCACATTTACAGAAGGGTGTGTGGAACTAAAACAAAACAAAATCGGGGACAGAAGAAGATAAACAAACTCTTACTCCGTGTCAATCACAGAAAATCACCCAAACACCAAAGATTAAAAACCATAAGCTTCAGATATTACGTGTCACATCCAGTTAGTGTTTGTTTTCTCTTTCTGCTCCAAATCTCATCACATTTCTGTCTTCAGCTTCAGTTCAGTTTAAAAATAATGCTGCAAGCCAGAACACACAGCTTGCCTGCGTCACTTCCTGACTAGTTGTTCAAACCCGAGCGCAATTACTGTGTAGACTCTTGTTTAAAGAATCACACCAAAGTGGACCAGATGCTACATGGAAGAATTCACATACAAGTCCTCTGGTGTGTAGGAACTAAAGTAGCCCTTTTCAATACATTTGTGCTTGGCCCCTAAAACACACACTGATCAGGCATAACATTATGACCACCTGCCTAATATTGTGGTGATCCCCCTTTTGCTGCCAAAACAGCCCTGACCCATCATACACTGTGTATTCTGACCCCTTTCTATCAGAACCAGCATCAATTTCTTCAGCAATTTGAGCAACAGTAGCTCGTCTGTTGGATCGGATCACACGGGCCATCCTTCGCTCCCCACGTGCACCAATAAGCCTTGACCGCCCATGACCCTGTCACCGCTTCACCACTGTTGGACCACTTTTGATAGATACTGACCACTGCAAACCGGAAACACCCCACAAGACCTGCAGTTTTGGAGATGCTCTGATCCAGTGGTCTAGCCATTACAATTTGGCCCTTCATCAAACTCACTCAAATCCTTACGCTTGTCCATTTTTCCTGCTTCTAACATCAACTTTTAGGGCAAAATGTTCACTTGCTGCCTAATATATCCCACCCACTAACAGGTGACATGATGAGATCATCAGTCTTATTCATTTCACCTGTCAGTAGTCATAATGTTATGCCTGATCAGTGTATGTTCTAATGTCAGTCTAAATGCATAACAATGTCTTTAGGTTAACCAGGTAAACTTTTTTCAGCAAAACTGGTTGCCAGGATTCATACAGATGCTTTAAAATCCAATTCAAGGACAAGCAGAGGTTCTCACAGTGCAGTGTTAGACACTCAGAGGACTGTGATATCCATTAACCCCGCCTTCAGCATATATGAGCTCACACATGATTGGTTAGCGCTGCTGTGATTGACAGGTAAGACAGAGAATCCCGGTCCCACCCAGAGAGCATGGCCTGAACTGATTCTTCAATGACTTCTTTAAATATATATATATATATAAGCTTGGGTGTGATGCGTTATATTAACACTGAGAAGTGGACTCTACCTTGTAGCACTCGTATCTCTCGTAGGAGGTTCCACCGGGGGAATCAGGGAACAGGTAGGGCTGAGGATGCTGATTCGCCCAGAACTCCTCCTCTCCAGCTTTCAGCAGCTTGGAGGCCTTCATCATGTCCTTCTCATTCTTATGCTCGTCAAAGCGAGCCCTCAGTACGCAGGCGTAGAAACGGTACTTATCTCTGAAAAAGATTTATTTCAGGAAAATAAATCAGTTTACGGTGTGGTATGAGAAACTCGACTTGGCTCTGTCGTTGATTATTTTCCTCCAACAGCACTACCTCAAGTGTCTGATCAGTGTAACATGAAGCTGATTGGAGCAATCGTGTTCCCTTATGAAAATATTTTGGTATTGGCAGTATTATTTTTTTATAATAAACATATGTTATGGTTTGTACTGTTTCATATTACGGCACTGCTGTTTATAATAACGTGTTGTGCTTTTAAACTTTAACCTCAGAAAAAAAAAACATCGTATCGTCCAACTTTATATCGTGTATACCGTATCGCCGATGTGATATTTCTGTCTCTATCGCTGACCTGACACTGAAACACTTTAGGTGCTTAACATTTTTTTTATTCATCGTCTAACAACATAAATTCATGCCCAAGTTGGAATTTAAATAGAAGTCTTTATTTTAAGCGCATCTTGCTGTTATTATTAATGTTAACTGTTTCAGATAAACGGTATTTTGCGTTAGCTTTAGCCACATGCTAACGCTCAGCAGCTAAATGACCTGAACGTCCCAGCGGTTAAGCAGTGGCCTCGTTTCGAGCTAAAAATACTAGCATTCTTTTTAATTTCAAAAAGTACATAAATTACTTAGCGTCCTCCGAACAGTACCTGAAAACACACCATGACTCGATATGCCTCAGAGATTTTTTATAAAGCCGTAAGACTTTCTGCTGATGGGTCAGGAACGCCGCCATTTTTTAGCTCTCTCCTCTCCCCCTCCTCCTCCTGTCACCGTCCGAGCTGCAGTACGCATGTGCGGGTAATGTATCCCTGGCACTACGCATGTGCGGTAATGTATCCCTGGCACTACGCATGCGCGGTAGGACAAGCGGCTTAATATCAATCCTCTCTAGACTTTCTTCGCTAGTGCACTAAGTAGGGCAAAAAAGCGCGTTGTTTATGGCTTTGTAGCACACTTAAATTTGATACTATAAGCTGTTTAAGATTTAACCATTACGCTTGAGTTTGGGAAGGATTGTAAAAGGCTTAATAACAGTAATATATGCCCATAACGATTTTCGATTGTTGGATTAAATCTGCTATAACAACACAGAATATTAACAAACCAGGATTTTATCGTTTAGATCAATCTGAGAATGCACCATGAAACATTCTTATTTTTTTATTATCATGCTGACAATCAGCATTTATAAGCAGATGCACCCATATTTGAGATATTACGGTAGATACGTGTTTGGTAATGGTAAAAGTCGCAGTCAGAGTTTGCCAGCTTGCTGCTCAGTTTGCAATGGCCAACTTTAAATTTATAGGTAAGCATCAATAATTAATTAATCTGATCCTTTATTATTAAGTGAGCTTTTACATTTCTATCTTTATTAGAGGATAAGATGAAGAGGGAGAAGCTGTTTTCATTCTCATTCATTCAACACATGAAAATCTACTGCACATGTCCTGTACAGTTACATTATCATTATTATTATTATTATTATTATTATTATTATTATTATTATTATTATTATTATTAATTTACTAGGCTTAATTGGTGGTTTTTAGCTTCAGTATTCGTGCCATATTGTACAAAATAATATTAAACTAAACAACAATGTGGCATAAGAAATATAAACCCTAGCATTTAAAAACACTTACAGTAGTCATCTATCTAAGTCATGTTTACACTGAGATGAAGTGTTGTGCAACTTAATGC
This sequence comes from Hemibagrus wyckioides, assembly GCF_019097595.1. NCBI lineage: Eukaryota > Metazoa > Chordata > Actinopteri > Siluriformes > Bagridae > Hemibagrus > Hemibagrus wyckioides. The sequence continues at coordinate 20,808,707 of NC_080723.1, forward strand.
AATGTGTACATACGATCTTTTGGTACAAAATCTGCCTTTACATCCTACACTATATTACCAAAAGTTTTGGGACACCCCTCTAAAACCATTGAATTCAGGGGTTGGGCTCGGCCCCTTAGTTCCAGTGAAAGGAACTCTTAATGCTTCAGCTTCATACCAAGACATTTTGGACAATTTCATGCTCCCAACTTTGTGGGAACAGTTTGGTGATGACCCCTTCCTGTTCCAACATGACTGCACACCAGTGACCAAAGCAAGGTCCATAAAGACATGGATGAGTGAGTTTGGTGTGGAGGAGCTTGACTGGCCTGCACAGAGTCCTGACCTCAACCCCATAGAACACCTTTGGGATGAATTAAAGCAGATACTACGAGCCAGGCCAAAACTGGGACGTCTGCCTTTACATGAACATGAATGTAATATGGAGTTGCAGCTGTAACAGCTTCAACTCTTCTGGGAAGGCTTCCACAAGGATTAGGAGTGTGTTTATGGGAATTTTTGACCATTCCTCTAGAAGCGCATTTGTGAGGTCAGGCACTGATGTTGGACGAGAAGGACTGGCTCACAGTCTCCGCTCTAATTCATCCCAAAGGTGTTCTATCAGGTTGAGGTCAGGACTCTGTGCAGGCCATTCAAGTTCCTCCACACCAAACTCACTCATTCATGTCTTTATGGACCTTGCTTTGGTCACTGGTGTACAGTCATGTTGGAACAGGAAGGGGTCATCCCCAAACTGTTCCCACAAAGTTGGGAGCATGAAATTGTCCAAAATGTCTTGGTATGAAGCTGAAGCATTAAGAGTTCCTTTCACTGGAACTAAGGGGCCGAGCCCAACCCCTGAAACACAACACCTGAATTCAATGATTTGGAGGGTTGTCCCAAAACTATACAGTATATTGTATCTGCCTCCTTTCTGTCTGCAGATATCGGAATAAACCTCACTGACCCCATGTTTAGGGGAATATACAGAGGAAACCAAAAACATGAAGGTAATAAGCAAACCTCAGCTAGTCTGGTCAAGTCTTCGTAATGTCTCATGACTCAGTTTATTTCTCTCCTTTTAGATGATTTTACGCAAATCGTTGAAAGAGCTCTAAGTGTTGGGGTTCAGAAGGTAGGAATCATATCATATTTTATATCTTTGTGTGTCATATGTAAGGGTTAAAACACTTCATGGTGTGCTGTTATAGGAAATTAATCATTGCCATCATGGGGCATGTAGGAGAGTGACCGTTAGCTCACTAAACTTGGAGCATCCTGTTCTTTTTCTAAAGCATCGATTTGACAATTTTTTGATCTATTAAAGAACATCATAGTTCTTATCCGTTTATACTAACATTTAATTTTGTCCATGTGAGCAAGTTGGTACTACAGAACCGATGAAATATCAGAATCCTGTGGTTTAAATTACAGCTTGAAGTTTACTGTTAGGGCTTCTGTTCCAAAAATTCATCAACACCTTCTGTGAAGTCAGGTGGAAATGTTCTTGAAGCTTCTACATTGAGGTCCTGTTGTGTTTGTTTCAGTTTATGATCACCGGTGGAAATCTGGAGGACAGCAGAGAAGCTCTGAAACTTGCACAAAGTCGAGGTGAGGAACAACAAAACACGCTGTGAATCAGGATCATGCATCAGGGGTTTCCTCTGGGTACCATGGTTTCCTCCACCAGAATTGGATTGTAAATAAATCAGAATCAGGCCCTTTTCCCCGGTACACTGGCTTTCTGTTGCTCCGGCATAATGGAAATAAACTTATGGGACATTTTCATTCAGTGTAAACAAATGAATGATTTTCTGTCTGTGAGTCTGATATAAAAGGAGTCAGCACTCTTGGCTTTCAGTGTGAGACGTGTGTTTTTCCCTCTGTTGGATAACCTTACACAGAATTTTACTGGTTGAAGATAAACACCTTCAGATTTTAGCTGCCTATAAACAAGCACTTGAAGCATCTCAGAGAGCAGAAATGGTTGTTGTTTATGTTATGATAACCTTAATTTTCTCTCTCTTACCCACACCTCATTTTAACTGCTTTGTACAAAACCTAAGATTTTTCGTCATGCCTCATCTTGTCTGTTAAAGCGTGTGTTCAGATGATATGCTGATGGATTCGGTCTTAAGTTGTTCACAAGGTTTTGGGCAAATTTGTGGAGTCCATGTCAATCAACATGGAGTTTACACTGCCATTAAAGCAAACAGTGGACAAACCAAATACTAAAGAATTTTTCTCTTTGTCTCTCTTTGCCTCTGTAGAGGAGTTCTTCAGTACTGTAGGTTGCCACCCGACTCGTTGTGCAGAGTTTGACCAGCAGGGGGCAGAGCAGTATTTATCAGCACTCAGAGAGCTGGCCATTAATAACCGAGGGAAGGTTGTGGCTGTTGGAGAGTGTGGACTGGGTAACACACACACACACACACACACACACACACACACACAATCACTCACTATACGTCTGTATTACTGTCACAGAAACCAAAAACCAATGCATGAGTACTGGTGTGGAATTATATTGAATATAAGCTATGTGATTTAATGTAAATGAACGTTGTGTGAACATGTATTGTGTGTGGATATTGCTTGTTTTTTCAATTAGGCAGAAATTAATCAGATATAATTCCTGATATACACATATATGTTTGCTAATTCTTGTTATTGAAATGGCAAATATCTCTTTTCTATATAAACAATTAAAAATACCTAAAGATTCTAGACTTGGTAAAACAAAAATCTTGTTATTTAATGGAAAAGGCAGGAAACTAATTTGATCTATGGCAACTCTAACGGGACAAACACTAAACAAGAACATAATTTAAAACTCAACACAACCAACCAAAAAAAAAATTATATATATATATATATGTGTGTATATGTATGTATTATATAAAAATATTGCTTAATATTACTAATATTACTAAATAAAATGTATTATTATTATCATTTCTTTATTTTTATTTTATTATTTTATTTTAGATTTTGATCGGTTGGAATTCTGTCCGAAAGAAACCCAGCTCAAGTAAGTGACGTCATTCCGTGTCACATAAACGTTTCCTTTTGCCCCGCTATTTATTTATTTATCTATTTATTTATTGCCATTGCCTCACGTTCACATGCAGGTACTTTGAGAAACAGTTTGATTTGGCAGAAGAAACCAAACTGCCCATGTTCCTCCACTGCAGAAACTCTCACCAGGAATTCCTGGGTAGGTTTTTATCCTGGAGAAGTGACACAGAACCTAACTTGTGTCAGATTTTCCGAACGGAGGATGTCTGATGTGTTATAAGGTTTTCTCTGTTGTCTTTAGACATTATGAAAAGAAACCGTGACAGATGTGTTGGAGGAGTGGTGAGTGTAATAGTTATATTATTCATTTTAATTTAAAAAAAAAAATATATATATATATATATATATATATATATATATATATATATATATATATATATATATATATATATATATATATATATATATATACAGTAGTTTTATGTTTCAAATGTAGGTTGTGTTTAGTATCTAAAACTAGAGATGTACATTGAAATGAAATGTCACATATCCATGTTGCAGTGATGTAGTGAGTCCAGTTATTTTGAGCCTTGACTTTGTGGAGTTGTTCAGTGTCTCAGAGAGAAGTGTAAGTGTGGGTGTGTGTTTGGGTGTGGTTTCTGATGCTGTATAACAAAATTATAATGGGAAAAAATAAATATATATATATATATATATATATATATATATATATATATATATATATATATATATATATATATATATATATATAAATTTAATTTTTACTTTATATATATTTATTTTATT